>NW_027226224.1:0-21689 GCF_022539635.2 Chironomus tepperi
TGAGGTTGCCAGTTGTAGCTATGAATAGTAATTTCTCTTGATTTGTCCATATCAGGACTACAACTCGCATTCCAAGACTTTAAGTAACATGTTCTAATGGCTAAGACATCAAATCTTACAGAACTGACATTAAACTTACCCTCAAGCCATGTAAGATGCTTGGATTTAGACTATACTAATCGAACCTCAGCCTGAAGTGATTCTGGATTCGGTTGACTGAATCAGACACCTAGTCAGAGCCGAATTTGCGATTAAACGATCGATTAATTGATTTATTGATGTGTTGCCCTTCATACTGAAAGATCTGTTAAATATCATTCTCGTCAATCACAACTCTGACTTCCTATACAACAGCACTCGACATTCCAAACTTCCTTCTAGAATCCTCAATATCACCCTCATAACAAAACCCTCATGATCCAATCTACACACTCATGACTGATATATCTACACACAAAAGTATGTCATCATAACCATCTTTATGCCAATGACTGACTATAATGATGATCATGATCCTCTTTCCCCCTCTTCATATTTGTCTACATACGCATTAAGTGGAAAGAATTTATTTAAAGAAGTTCAAGGTGTTTGAAAAGCATCAACAAATTATCTCGAAAATTTTGTTTTTTCTTCTCTTCAAATAAAAGAAGGAAAGAAATTTTTTTTTATATATATTCTCCGAGACGTAGACACAACTGCCATGTGTTGCATAAAAAAAATATACACACATGTGTGTTGATATACTTTTTTCTATATATTCCTGTTCATGAGTTTCAAAAAAGACTGAATAAAAATTGAATTGAGACGAGTTGAAGAAGAAATGAAAAGAAAGAAAAAAAAAAATATAATTTTTGTGTATGGAAATGTATCCTTCCTGTTTCTACGGCTGCTCGCTTTATATTATTTTTTTTAAATTCAACTAATTTTATTTAGTCTGGAATGATTTTTTTTTTCTTCTCTTTTGCTGGTTTTTGAGTTGTTGCTGTTTGTTTGGTTCAAATGCAATATAATTTATTGCTTAAAGTTTTTGTCTCAATGAATTTTATTTGAATCGTTGAGGTTGTCCATTTGTTACGTCTGTGATTAAGGGGGCATGAGAACCTTCTTGTGATTTGCATCTAACAGCTACTTGCAGCTTGCAATCCTATCTTATTGATCACTGGCTATCCAGCATTGAAAGATCCACCGTTTTGCGTTTTTTATATGCCTCTTGGAGCTAATGACTGCTTAATGAGCGAGAGCTTATAATACCACCCTATTCAAACCTTAATCTACAGTTTTTAGTCTGATCCAAACCCCCTCATTTGATGACATTACTGCATGTAGCGTTTGAAGAGAGGCTGTGAACCGCAATTTGATTGATCTATTCCGAGTCTTGATGATAAATGGGTCAGTGTGCGTTGAATCAGTCCCTAAGAATGACACCAGTTCACCACCGAGTCAAGTTAATTGACGATGAACCTAATCTACACAATTTGATGGTTTAACAAACCAGTTGCAAACCAAAGTCCTTAGATGACATCTCAAGGACGCTCCCTAACAGACAAGAACCACTTTTATGTACAGTATGCTCCCTAACAGGCATTTCTGTACCATGAAAGCATGCTCCATGAGATCTTGAAACCATGAATCCATTAAACCATGAAAGTTAGGGCTCTATTGCTAACAACCCCATTAATACCTAAAATCTCCTTCCTTAATCAGCCATCACTTATAAACAACTCTCCAAAATCCCAAAATTCAGGACTATTTTTCATTTTAACAAAACGTGTCGCTAATTGTCACATTTTTTGCATTTTATAGTTCACATTGTTGCTCGATCACTCGAGATGTTCTCGTGTTATAAAAATGTTAACTTGCAGAATGTCATGGTCATAGATTTGGTGCAGTTTGAAGAGTTTTTTTAGATGGATTAAGATTTTATTTATGGCTTTTGAATATTTTATAATAGCTGATGCAATATTTTTTCTAATTTGTTATAGAATATTGCTTTTTTAGTTATGTTTATAACTACTTATGACATTTGTTAATTAACACTAATCACCAAAAATATTTGCATTTTTAAATAGGTTAAAGACAAATTCAATTAATCTCGTGTAGTTTTAGCGCCTTTTGATTCGGTTTCGGGAAAGATATAAAAATCCTGAAAATGTAGCACTCAAAATATTTCTAGAATGTCATTTGATGCCGATTTTATGGTAAATCATATTTCTTAAACTAAATTGGTTAGTAATTTTCGAAGCGATTGAGTTTCAGTGACCAATTAACAGCGGCTTCTAAGAAGAATGTACTTTTCTGCGATCTTCAGATCTGATTCATATTAAATGAGTCTTTTATGTCTTTAAATAATTTGTATAACTTTAATATTCAAATTGAAACAAGTACTGAATGTCGTGCAAATGATGCACGGCGTGAAAACGTCGGACAACAGTTTCCGGTTCAATGATAGACTCACATCGGCAGATGACACTATTTTCCGATTTCTCTACGTCGTGTGACTTTTATGTCGGCTTTTTCTGACAACAAGTTAATTTCATAATGATATCCCGCCATATTCGAGGCTTAGAAGGGTCAATCTTCTACCAAAAGGACCCCCATAAAGACCCTCCCTTACAACTACATATATATTTCCATCATTATACACCAATAATTTCCTAGAACTAAGCTTTTAAGTTTACTTTGTTATTTCCAATCTGTTTGATTATCAATTTTGTGTGCAATATTGACTCAATCTTTTTGACAAAAAAATTATTGAAAATTTTCTTTTGATTCGCTTTTTCTCAAGAATAAAGACAAAAATCATCAAAGGAATAAAAATGTCAAATATATGAAATATTTTTTATATTTCATTCCCTTTTTCTATCCAATTCTTCTTAACATTTTGTTTATTTTTGGCTCTTTAATGGCAAATATTTTTATACACAATTTCTATTCTGATGGGAGTTGATTGGGGGTTTTGTGATGGATATTGGGGGATATATGCTAGTATGTAGATGCACTAAGAGGACAGAGTGTATAAATGGGTCGGAAATTCAGTCTCAGGCCGGAAACTCAGTCTCAGGCCGGCGTGAGGTAGGCTTGAGTTAGGATTTCATTACATCTGCTTTGGGGCTAGAGTCAAGATGATCTGGAGTCGGATTTTCGGAAATTGCCACATCCTGTGTCTTCGGAGATTTACATTTTTATGATATAAATCGTTTAAATGTAACTAGTGGACTAAACTCCCAGTATAGGACACCAAACCTGATTTCGACTTTTCCAAAACCTCCTCAATATTTAAGAATCAATCCAGAGAAAACTCTGAATCTCCTACAACCTTCTAGACCATAATTTTGATCAACAATATCTACAAAACATTCAATCGACCCCAAATTAAAGAGTGGAATAGCTTAACATCCTTTTCATCTGCTTCGAATATTTTTTCTCCTTATCCCACACGTAATACATCCATACATATACAACATAAGAAAGTTAAGAAATGCGAAGATGGCACTTCTACATTATACACCACACAGAGAGTTGAATCGAACGAAGAATGGAGACGAAAAAAAGGACACTTAGAGGACGATTGTGAAATATCATTTTTCTTGCCTTTTTTTTCCTTCTTTTATATAAAAATTGTATATAATATTATGTGTATGTTCACTTTTATCCACATGATGAGGAGAAAATAATCCAAAATATATATGTACATATGTGCTGTCGATTGAACAAGAAAATTTATTTTTTTCCTTCCTTTGGCACTCGATATGAATAACTATTACTGCTGTTGCTGCTACTATGTGGTCAAATAAGGGATAATCACATTTTCTATAACAAATTTTTTCTCCTTTTTAGCACAGATTTTTGTGATGTGAGTGGGTTCTTGTCTGGTACTTTGGGTGGATGAGTGGGTTCTTGGAGGATTGTTGATTCTGTTTTGGAGAAAGTGAAGATGAATTGTAAAGATTCTTGATTGTCTGTTAAGTAGTGGCATAATTTCCCTAAAATTACGGCTTAACGATTTCCTGAATTTTAAATATTATTCTAGTACATTCATGTCGGTCTTGTCAATGCGCTCTGATTCCTCGTACTCTTTGCGTTCAAAACTTATTTTAGTTCTTTCTATTGACAAGTACGAGAGCAATTAGACGCGTTTATTCCGAAACGATTTGTATGTCACAATTTTTTGAATTAATTAAATGAATTATATTAATATTAAGTAACATTATACTCCTCAGGAATATAATCTCATCCTTATAGGAATTATAATCACCCACTAGCCCTGAAATATATCAAATGAATTGATAATAAATTAAATGAACTAAAACAGAAGGCATTGTGAGTGATTTTATTGATTTATATCTTTTCATCCGGAAGTAGAGACCATTTGTTGAGGTCTAGCGTCGAAAGTCAACAAAATTATATTCAAATCTACGTCAATTAAGAATTTCCACATCGTCGAAAAACCAGTTCCAGATTCGAGTCGCAAAAAAAACAAAGATTTTTTGTAAAACCTAAAATTTTTTTTTTTGAGAAATAAAATTTATTGATTTATCTAGAAAAATTAAGCTTATTAATTTTTCTGTAGTATGTCGGCGATCATAAAATTAAATGAAGATGGAATGCCTGTAATTCCATACAAATGTCTCATGAAAAACTGTCCTAATCCTGAAAATCCAGAAGTTGGAATTAAATGTAGTTTTTGTGAACGCATAGTTCATTTGAATTGTTCCAGTAAGGCAGGAGAAATGGATATCGATGAATGGTATTGCGTCAATGATTGTCTTAAGAGGGCAAAAGAAACGAGAAAAACGAAAGACGAAATTTCATCTTTAAGGAAACAGTTGGAGGCGAATCGATTGCTTTTGCAAGGCATAACAGAACGTTTTGCAGCTAAAGAGCGTGAGGATAATGCCCGACAGGCTGAACTGTCGAAGTGCATTGATAAAATTAAGCATTTAGAGGAAGAGAATCGTCGATTAAGTCAATTTCATAATAGTGCGACAAAGGTAAAAATTTTAGCCTCGACATCTACACATAATGTCGGTCTGGAAGAAGATGCTGACGATAAATTTACTGAAAAGGATGCCCTGGAAGTATTTACGATTAATGAAGGTGATGAGGAATTTAAACGGCGTTTAACAGAAATATTTAAGCAGCCGACTCTGTCAAAAAGCGACAGCAATATGTCCTTGAGTCGTCATAAATCGAAACAAGATATCGATGCCATGAGTGAGACTGAAAAATTGGCTTATTATCAGCGTCTTCATGTTCAAAGACTCGAAGCTCCCAAATTAATGAGATATTCAGGTGACCCAGCTGAATGGCTTACATTCAAAGCAAGTTACGAACGAATGAAAGAACGAGGCGAGTATGACAATGAGACGATGGTGGATAAGTTACGAGACTCGTTATATGGCGAAGCTGAACGGTATGTCAAGCCAAGACTTAATCAACCTTTCGCAAATGCTGATCAAATTATGGAAAATCTTCAAAAAAGATTCTTTCAACCGAAGGAAGCTGTCGCCAAGGCATGGGAAAGACTTGAAAACTGGACGCATATTCCAGACAAAAATCGAAAGTCTTTAGAAAATTTTCTCGTTGAAATCGACAGTTATATATTTCTGTGTAAGGATCTGAATTTCCAGCCGGAATTGCAAATTGCTATAAATTCAAGAATCACGAACAAATTGCCTTATGCGATCGAATCTAAGTGGCATTCTCACATTCATGACAAAGATTTACGTGGAAATATAGTAGAATTTTCTGATTTCATGTGGTCGTTCGTACCGAACCTTCCAAGCCGGGAAGTTTCAACATCGTCTAATGGAAATCAGTCGAAGGCAAAAGCAGCAATCAATGTTGTTCATCATGAAGGATCAGATAAATCCAAATTATTTGCGCAAAAGAAAGCAAAGAAGGATAAACAGGATTGCTGGTACTGTGGTAGAGACAAGAAACATCAGCTTTATAGATGTGAAGAATTTAGAAAGCTGTCATACGAGGAGAAAGCTAAATTTCTCGCAAGTAATAAGATATGCTCAAAATGTCTTGCATCGAATCAACATAATTGTACGTCTTGTCCAAGATCCAGTAGGATTCCAAAATGTTACAGAAGAAATTGTACTGATCCTGCTTCCCACACAACAACAATGCATCCGCCATCGTGCGATGGAGCTAAACAGCCTTCAGAACCGTCAAGCAGTAGTGCAACTGCTAATCTTGCATACAAATCGAACTCAACTTACTTTAAAGTTGTTCCCATCTTCGTGATAGATGGATATGGTAATAAGATTGAGACGACGTTGCTGATGGATAGAGCAGCAAGTGCCTCATTAGTCAACAAAGAATTGTTTGACAAGCTTCACATTCCTGGTACGCCACATAAACTCGAGTTAACATGGCTGGAACCGGAAACAGAACGTTTAGAGTCAAACGCATTTCTTCATGACTTAATAATTGCCCCAGTAAGTGATCCTGATAAACGCATTAGTTTACATGGAATGATTGCACTGCCAAAGCTTTCATTGCCAATTCAGGAACAGGATCCAGATGCAATAAAAGCGGAATATCCATATCTTAGGAATGCTTTAATTCCAAAGATTACAGAGCAAAGACCGCAAATATTATTAGGGCTTCCTCACGCCAAATGGATGATCTCGCATGAGACCATAGTTGATTTTACGCAAGAATCTGCGCCCATAGCAGAGCGTACGCCATTAGGTTGGACTATTTGTGGCGGATTGGTAGCCTCTAATTCAATTTTTCATTGTTGTACGTCTGATACGCCATGCATTCACAAGCTTGAAACTGATCAAGAAAAGGAATCACTGCAGGAACTCCATGATCTAGTTAAATACTTTAATAGTTTTGAATCATTGGGCGCTGTAGACGCAAACAAGGAATATTTAAGTATTGAGGACATCCGAGCGAAAGATGTCATGACAAAAACAATGAGAAGACAAGGATCCAGATATGAGATCGGGTTGTATTGGAAGGATGATAAATGTTCATTGCCAAATAACTATAGCACAGCGTTAAAACGTTTGTGCGCAACTGAAGCACGTTTAAAGCATTTAGGAATGACGCAATGGGCCAACGATCATCAAAACTCTTTGAAGGAACAAGGTTTCGTGAGAGAAGCAACTCAAGAGGATCTTAATCCGGAGGTCCCTCATAGTCGTATAAATTATGTAGTTGGATTTGTTACATTCAACAACAATAAGCAGCCACCAAAGCCTCGGTGGGTGGTAGATACAGCGTGTAAACACGAAGGTGTTTCACTTAATTCAAGACTGCTCAAAGGCCCTGACAATTTAGTTCCACTTACGCAAGCTTTGTTCCATTTTCGAGAAAGGAGAATAGCAATAGTAAGTGACGTTACGAAGATGTATCATCAAATCAAAATAAAACCCGAAGATCAGCAAGTACAGAGATTTCTGTGGCGAAATTGTGACAGCACTAAAGATCCAACAATTTACATTTTCCAAAATATGTTATTTGGACCTACTTGTTCTCCGTCACAAGCAAATGCTGTTAGAATTCACCATTGCCAAAAAAGCGCTCAAAAGTATCCATTGGCTAGCAGAATCGGACTTTCATCTATGTATATGGATGATGCATTTAATTCGGAAGATACAGAACAAGAAGCGTTAAAAGCAGCAAAGGAAACAATTGAAATGTTTGGAGAAATTAGCTGGAACATGGTAGATTTTAGATCGAACAGCGAGGATGTACTTAAACAATTGCCACAAGAATCAATAGATCGAGATTTACTGCTGGATCTAGGATCAGATGAAGATGTCACATCAAGAAAAGTTCTTGGTCTTTTTTGGGATCCAAGAAAGGATATTTTTACATTCCAAATGACTAATAATTTGGAATTATTAAGTTTATCATTAGAACATGATTATCGTCCAACAAAACGCGAAGTGCTTAGCTTCGTAATGAAGATATTCGACTGCTTGGGTCTAATATCACATTTTCATATCAGGGGACGAATGATCTTGCAAGCAATTTGGAGACGAGGAATTGGCTGGGAGCAGCATATCCCTGATGACATTTTTGATTCATGGATAAAATGGCTGAAAAAATTTGACGAAATAATCAAATTAGAGATTCCCAGACATTATGGATATAGCAGTACTGAATCCATTAATATCTCATTGCACGTTTTCGTCGATGCTTCACCAGAAGCTTATGCTGCAGTAGCATATCTGCGATTTAAGACAAATGGTCACGTACAAGTTGCTCTTGTAATGGCAAAATGTCGAGTAGCTCCAGTCAAGTATGCATCTGTTCCGAAACTAGAACTAATGGCAGCTGTAATTGGTGCTAGGATTTCTATCGTCGTTAAATCGCAGCATAAAAGAATCAAGATACCGTCAACTACGTTTTGGTCGGATTCAATAACTGTCCTACGATGGCTCTACTCTCCTAGTTTGAAACTACAGCAATTTGTGGCACCAAGAGTCTCGGAGATACAGGAAACTACAAATATAAACGATTGGCGCTATATAGCCAGTAATGATAATGTCGCAGACGATGGAACAAAGTGGAATGACATCGACTTTTCAACAGCAAATCATCGCTGGATTAAAGGTCCACAATTCCTGTATGAAGACGAGCAGTCATGGCCGCCAAAATTCCCATCAAACATTAATTTAGAGCAGCAAAATATTCTGTTCGCATCAAGAGCAGAAAATTCACCAAATGATCTTAATAGTGACTATTATGCTGGGATATTTAGTACTGTAAAGCCAGAAATTCGTTCAAGATACGATGTGTATCAAAAAATTATTGCACGGGTTTGCAGGTTCAAAAACAACATGATAAAAGCATTAAGAGGTGATAAGTTGAAAAAAGATCCAGTTTTAGACGTAAAAGAGCTTGACGATGGTGAAAAGCTTTTATTTTCATGCATCCAGAGAGCTTTATTTATGAAGGAAATAAAATGTCTGTCAAGAGGGATTCCAGTAGCTCAATCAAGTAAATTGTATTCTTTGTGTCCATTTTTAGACGAAAAGAAATTGATTCGAGCAAAAACCAGAATGTATGATGATCCCTTAATCCCATATGATATGAAATGTCCTATAATATTGCCTAGTAAGCATGAAACTGTCCATTCCCTATTAGAATATTTACATTACAAAAACAAGCATATTGGAATTGAAGGAACGATTGCAGAATCCAGATCCAGAGCATGGATAATTAATGCACGAATGGCTATGAAAAGAGTAAAGCATAAATGTTTGTACTGCATAGAGAAAAGAGCTATGCATCAAATTCCACCAACAGCACCTTTACCTAATTATCGTCTTGCAAGTAAGAGCAAACCGTTTGAGCATACTGGAGTAGATTGTGCAGGTCCAATAACAATCTATGCAGGCAATTCATATGTCAAAAAAGATGTTCATATCGTATTGTTTACGTGTATGATTACTAGAGCAATATACTTAAGGAAATTAGACTCATTAACTGCTGATGAAATGCTTCTAGCTATTCAGGATGTGTGGACAAGAAGAGGACCGATCAGACACTTATATAGTGATAACGGACGTAACTTCTTGGGAGCATCAAATATCATTAAGGCAGAGCATCATCAACAACTTGCGAGTGACAAGAAAATTTCGTGGCATTTTAATCCACCATTAACTCCTCATTGGGGTGGTGTCTGGGAACGTTTAATCAGGGATGTAAAGCGAGCGATTCATTTTGAAATGAATAAAAAAGTGATCAAAGAGAAGTTGTTCGACTGTGTCCTGCTGCAAGTTGAGGACATTATGAATTCAAGACCTTTGACACACTTGCCAGTATCTCCTGATGATTTATGTCCAATTACACCAAATCTGCTAATCAAACAACATCCAGGATATTCATTTATCGGCGATAATACAGCTACAAGCAGTGATGACTTACATCACATGACAGTTCGAGCTAAAAAGATAGCTGAAAAATTTACTCAACGATGGATTAAGGAATACTTGCCAATAATTACAAAATCGGATGCGAGACGTCACAATAAACAAGGCCTGGATGTTGGTGATTATGTTATTTATACGGATCCGACGATCAAGCCTGCAAACTGGAAAAAAGGCCTAATAATTAATGTTTACAAAGGCCGAGATAATTTGGCACGTATAGCCGATGTGAAACTATTAAATGGTGAGTTGTTAGAAAAACGTTCAGTTGTCCGTCTGGCAAAACTGGAAATTGATGCGAAAAGCTATGAAAGCTGTGACAAAACGGCAATTTTGCAATCAAATTTGAAAAAAAGTCCGTTAAAACCGTTAAAAACGCTCAGCCAGCAAAATTTGAATGCGAGTAACTTCTCAGATTATATACAAGCGCTTAGCTTTAACGTTTGGAGAATTAAATTTCGCGAAATATTTAATTTTACGATGAATATGGTAAAAAACTTAAGTTCTGATTCAGTAGTGGAGTTAATGAAGCTTCTAGGTGAAGCAAAATTCACGGCATTACGTGAAATTACAGCGGGAAATTCACATCGTTCAAAAACTTTGAAGAAAATAATGGGTAAGAGGAGGTTTGAAGATCCAGATAACAGAAGGACCGTGCGCGTAGCACGGATTCCAGTTGACGTTTGCTTTATGACCTTATTGACGGAATTGCTAGATAAGAAATATAACATTACTCGAATTTTTGCCGATAGCACGCATCAAGCGAGAGGATATTACGCTAATATCACTTTTTCATCTGCTGATGATCAGGTCAGAGCGGTACAGGAAAAAGAATTTGAGTTTAATGGAATCAGATGTCCAATAATGAAAACCAAATTCCATAAGAGTGCATTAACTTTTAAGAAAGCCGAAATGACTTTGTTAAAATTCAGTTCCGGAAATGTTGACATGAACGGTGAAATTTTAATCGCCCGTATTAAAGATGCACCAACGAAATTTTGTGCGGTTCCAACGTTAGCAAATCAGTGGTTGGTGGAATACCGGCATTTTAGTCGCCAAATGGATGCAATAGTACCTGCTGTTAGTGCACAAGAAAATAATGAGAGAATCGTAGTTGATTTGGAGCATATCCAAGAGTCAACATCCCGTCGTGCCTTACGGTCTCAAGCTACAATGCCTAGTTCTTTAGAATGCATTAATTCTAACGATTCACGCAGTAACCTACCTAATAAGGAACGTCTACGTTCCATCATCGTAATTCCAAATCATTCTACCTTTAAAGCTAGTCTTGAACATCGTAACTTAATTGCAAATGATGATGAAAGTAGTGATGATAGCGACTCATCACACGAGTACTACAATTTCAAGCGCAATTAATTATTTAAAATTAAGCAGGGGACGGTGTTAAGTAGTGGCATAATTTCCCTAAAATTACGGCTTAACGATTTCCTGAATTTTAAATATTATTCTAGTACATTCATGTCGGTCTTGTCAATGCGCTCTGATTCCTCGTACTCTTTGCGTTCAAAACTTATTTTAGTTCTTTCTATTGACAAGTACGAGAGCAATTAGACGCGTTTATTCCGAAACGATTTGTATGTCACAATTTTTTGAATTAATTAAATGAATTATATTAATATTAAGTAACATTATACTCCTCAGGAATATAATCTCATCCTTATAGGAATTATAATCACCCACTAGCCCTGAAATATATCAAATGAACTAAAACAGAAGGCATTGTGAGTGATTTTATTGATTTATATCTTTTCATCCGGAAGTAGAGACCATTTGTTGAGGTCTAGCGTCGAAAGTCAACAATTGTCATATGATTTTTGGACTGGAATGTGATGATTGTTGAGTTTTAAAGTTGAGGTGTGCATTTGGAAGGGTCCTATTAATTAATTTGACTTTTAATCTTGGGTATGGCAAGGTATGTCTGAGGTGTACTTACTTCCTTGCCTGGGACACACGTGGGCTCATTGTCACCTGGAGGGAACGTCTTAAGCCGACTCTATAATTCGAAAACTGCTGTCAGCTCGGAATGTTAAGAATTTTTGCTTCATTTTTTACACATCCAATACAGGATTCTTTTGTCTCTATTATTTACACTTAAATCAATTTACATCTGAATCATATCTCTTGGATATGAGGTTTTGGAGTCCTATTTGAACAAAATTCTTCAATTTTTCAGGATTTTTTGAAAAAAATTTCAAAGAATACTGAATTTTTTGAATTAAAAAAAAAATAATCGAGCTTCTTCGTCCACCCTTAATTACCTGACAACACTTCTTTCCTAGAGTCTGAGGTAATGTTGGCCAATGTGTGTGACATGATGAATAGGCCGCTATCATTAGGTGTTTGACGACATTTTTGACTTAAATGGCGTTTGACTCAAGATGGTTGTCAATTACTCCTCCCTAGTGTATTTTAGAAGAGCTTTGCAACAGTTTACTATGGAAATGTCTTCACGACCACCCAGTACGATATCTGAATCAGGAATTTTTCATGTTAAATCTTGAAAAATGCACATCAAACCTCATCAATCTCCTCAAAAACTCCTAATATCAGTAACTTTCCAGCTAATTTTCCTCTTCTTTATCTCCCACTTGATACATCATCATTATCATCTACATGTTGTGATCATTAACCGAAATATTTTCATAATGTGTTGATTTGCTTAAAGAATTTCTACACAAAAATTCCTGAATAAAAAACTAAGAGAAACTTCTTTAAAGTTTCTTTCTCTTTTTTTTTTAACAAGAACGAAGGCAAGAAAGAATTAATGCAGAAACCATAAAAGGATCGATAAGCATTAAGTAGCAAAACACAAAAAAGAGCATTGGGAATGAATGGAATTCACAATGAAATCTCAGTATTAAAAAAAAAGAGATTGTTAAGAAGATTCCACATCATGATGTGCCTTTATGCTATGCTGTTTTTACACGCCACAAATCATATCTCCAAATAGTTTGTCTTCTACCTTCTCTGACTCTCTTTGTTATCTATCTTCACATATAGTTCTGGAATTCTACCAGATTTGTCAGTTTTTTTTTTCTTGTTCTTCTTCTTCTTAATTCCTTCATTTCACTTACTTCTTCAAACGTTAATCATATTCGAATTCAATAATTTTTTTTATTCAATTTTCTCATTCCAATCCTCTATGTTATGTATGTATCGATGAACATGTTTAGAACAAAACAGAATCTATCTAAACAAAATATAAAATATGATGAAGAGAGGATGTAAAGGAACAAAAAAAAAATTCCCACGAACTCGCATTTATGCGCACATAAATGTTTAGAAGAAGAAAGAACACAAAAAAATTGAGAGAAAGAGCAAAAAGGGAAGAAATGTGAGTTAATAGAAGAACATGAGGCACTAAAAACATTTCGACTTTTTTTGCATGATCGTAAAATATTTTTAGTGCTAAAGGAGGATAATTTTTTTGTACACATTAAAGTTTTAGGAATGATTTAGTGACAGTAAAGTTTTGTATCTTCTTTGGGTAATTTGAAATCAGATGTTTTGACGATTTGAGGGACCAGAAAATTTATGAGGGAATTTTTTTTTTGTTTAAACCACTGAATTTTTTGTGTGTTTGTAGATTTTATGGGTTCAAGTTGACGTGACTTTATGCATGGCAAATTTTGTCACATAATTTTTGGAAATTTATAGATTTTTCTGGGTTGGACTGATATGATCAATGAACTCATCTAAAGAATCAGTTGATAGAGACAGTCCTGAGTGACAAAATTGAAGAGGACTCCACTATGGAGCTTCTAAAGATCCGCTAAACCTCCAAAAGGAAGTTACTTCCTTTTTGCGTCCATATGACTGAATACTCGTTATTCAGGAGTATGTATTTCATTTGCTATTGGAAATTGTCAAGCGTTTGCCAGCGATAGGGCCAATTTCAGGCGACATCTGAGAGTGGGCTTGGATCACAATTGATCTATATTGCTGTAAATAAGTTCAGACTTGGCAGCGTATGGCAACCTTTGTAGTAACACGGCACACCTTAGAGTAATCCCAATATCTAGTTCAAAAATCTCAAAACCGTCTATTTTAGGGCTTTTTAGATAGATTTATAACTTTTTTTGAGGTTTTTCTGTGTCGCAGCTCAAAGATTGCTCAGCACTGTGATATGATGACTTCTGATGATTTTCAATAGTGCGAAACTAATCAGAACAGAAATTCGAACATACAAGGAGTTTACCTTTGAGTATTCTCACAACATTGAGCATGCTCAACTTTAAAGCTCGAGTATTCTTATTGTCTGTTAGGGACATGGTCAATTCTTTTGATACTTTTTGATTATTATTGACTATTTATTGATGATTTTGATCAGTTCCACACCTTGAGTAGACCAAAATAAGTTAGATCTAGTCATCGATTGGAAATTAACTTGCTATTAACCAGTTACAAAGTATTTTTATCCTCTTGGATACTCTCGATGACTGTCTCAACCTCAACTTCGCCTCAAGAACGCTTAGCAACTAAAACTACTCAAGACCTCACAAAACTCCTTCAATTCCTCTATAATTACTTCACACAAAAATCTCTAAATTCATTCCACCCCTCAAAACAATCCCCATTCCTCCTTTTTCACACATCTTTAAGCTCCTTGAAGCATTTTCTAATCAATAACCCCCCTAAAGATCCCTAATTAAACAACATCTTATGCTGTAATTCCTCTTCACATAACAAAACGCACATATAACATGAATAATGCAAGTGAAGCAAAACGTCAGTCAATAATTACAAGATTATGTTACTCAATATGTTATTCCTACACTAATGTCTGTCTTTACCTTCTCTTTTTTCACTTTATATTTCTCTTTATTTTTTTACTTCACATATTTTTACTGCCTTATTTTGTTGAAATAAATGAAAATACTCACAAAACTATTTTCGACGTCGTCGTTTCTTTTTCTTTTGACTACGTACTGCTACGTACAATAACATTGGAATTATAAAAAGAAAAAAAAATATCGACGAACAAAGTAGCGGGCCCAAAAAAGTGAATGGTACGGAAGAAAGAAAAATATGGTGTTTTTTGATCACTAAGCACAGCACTTTGCTTGCAGGCAATGCTCTCTTTTTGAAGACCATCGTTCATAATGATCTTCATAACATTATTTTTTGGTATGTGCAGGGTTGGGTGGGTTGTGGATGAGTAATGTTCTTGGATTCAATGTTTAGATTAGCCTGAATAGCATATCAGGCTAAGTAAGGCATCGATATGTTGTGTATTAGTGGTAAGACGCCAAGTTCCCTTTCCGGCATGGTGATTCTGGCCCAATGGCTGATTTTGATCCAATTTTGCGACATAAAATGCAATTTGCCGCATTGTGTCGCTCGGGTAGAGATCAGATACTTAATTTGCTACTCTATTACCAAGTACCATACAACACCAACCCTGCAAAGTCTCTCAAGCCTTTCTTTCTACATTTTCATTTCTTTCACAAACATCTTGTCTCGCGATAAACAATTTCTTCAGTGCCAGTGTCTGTTAGATGTGAAAATAGAAACATAATGGAAGTAATCAAATATCTTAAACGTTATTACCGGAGGTACAGTTCACAATTATTTACTTCTCTTTTGGATGATGATGATCAATGGATGAGTTTGGTTTTTGGGGGGGATTTTACTGGAATTTGCTGGAGTTTTTTGGAAAATTTGTGAATGAGGAGTGGGATTTGGGACTGAATTGTATCCAATCTTGAAATCAATTTTGGAATTCAAAATATTTCAAACCCGGGTATGAAAACTGTAATGAGGGGTATTGGGTCATTAGGCGCCAAAATCGAGACTTCAATTGATGCCTGGATCTTCGATGCCCATTGACACTCAATGCATTTGAAATCTTTGAATTTCAGTCAGTTTTGGAATGAAGCTTACAGCTTTTTTGAAGAATTTTATGACAGGAGGCTAAGCACAATCCATAAAATCCAATGTTTGTATTACTTTAGCCTGCATAAGTCTTGTAAGTTGTCATATTGACAAGACTTGATGAAAATTTGGGTCAACTTCGAGCTTTGCTCCATTTTGCCAACACAAAGAAATCCAATTTCCTCAATGTCATCAAATCTCATCCAAAAACAGCTTCAAACAACCCGTCTACCCATACTCATTTACTAACAACGATCTGTAACTCAAACATCTCTATACAGCATAATGACATCATTCGTGAATGTGAACGTAAAGCATAAAGTCAAAGTGCATTGTAACTCATCTTCGTCAACCACTTAGATATTGATTTGTAGCATAAATGTAATAATTTTTTTTAAAAAAGTAGCATGACACGATGGGTCATTCATCTTCTGCTTGCTTATATCTTCCTGCCACTCAAATTTAGTACATGGAAAGTCTTATACAATATGATGATTATGTGTATATTTTCATTAATTTTCTCTATTCTTCATTTTTTGCGCTCTCTCTCTATAGTCATGTTTCTTTTTAAAGTCATAAAATAGAACTGAAGTATTTTTATGTATAAAAAAATTGTACACAAAAAAAAGCAAGTCAAGACGAAGAAAACAATGGGAATTAGTGGCCGATCATAAAAGTAGACGCGTATAGAATGATTTTTTTTAGCAATTTGATTAACGGACGATATTATTTATACACGTCGTTGCGCTTCTCTTACATTTCAATTTTTTTTTTTGGAACTGAATTTAAATATCTAATTTTTTTTTTTTGGAAACGACTTTAAAGAGGAATCGAAAACAATAATAATAGCTACAATAGGTGTCGCTCTCTTTTAACCATTGGGTTACATTGCTGTGGAGGAGCTACACATCATTTGATAACTATTTGGTTGTGAAAACTTACGACATTCGACTTTGTCTATTTCTTTTTGCGTTGCGTTGATCTTCACGTCATCATCATCTTTCATGCTTTCCATTTATTTTTATTTCCATTTCTTCACAGGGTCATAAACCTGTGTGTGATGTGTTGCGCTATTCAATGTGAAAAAAAAATAAAGTTTTCTTTTGCTCTTTTTGTGGCAATTTTTTTTTTCGTACACTTTTGAGCTGTTGTCGAGAAGTTTTTTATTGCGTTTGACTCTGCATAATTTTTTTTACTTTTTTTTTCTGTGTGTTTTTTTAATTATGTTAATACGGAGTGAATGAAAATTGGATTTTTTTTTAAAATGTTTAAAAGCTGTAAATGATTGAGTTCGTTTGGATTGTTGAATTGTTTGTATGTGATTTTAATTTATTGCCTTTTGGGCTAGTCTTGAATTGCTTTTGACCCTTTCATTCCCTTTGTCTGAAATATTTTAAAGAAGGTAATGTTTTTTGGGTTGAATTGTCAAAATAATCTCAGACACCGAGTTGGCCGGACTTGGGGAGTCTCTGTAGAACTCCAAAAATATGTCTTTGTTTGAGCTACTTACTTACTTCCTTGGCTGGGGTGCACGAGGGAATGTCTGAAGACAGCTATATCCTTCAAAACCTTCTGCCAGTTCGGTATACTTGAGTTGGACTCCATAATTAAATCTTGTCTTCACAATGAATTCCTGCCAACTTTCCTCGGACCCGATTTATTGAATGAACGACTTGCTTCTATTAATTCAGAAGAACTAGTGAAACCAGGAGGTTCCAAACAGTCAAAGACATGACTTAATAATGAATCATCCTATTGCTTCGTCCACAAATAATAGATTTCAGGAAAAGTCGACTTAATGTCCAAATTAAGCTTTAATTATGGATTTTTAATTTATTGCCTTATTTTTCGGCTACAGGTACCTTAACCTCTTACTAACAATCTTTCCATAATATATCTTGGTTGGTCTAATCACTCGGATACAGATACCTTAGTCTTGAATATTTAAATTCGCCTTTATATCGCTGGATACCCCTAAGTCTCCTCTGCTCAGACACCACATATATTTGTAGATCTTAAGATTAGGGTTTCTGAAAAACCGCGTTTTTTGAAAACCGCGGTTTTGCGGTTTTCCAGTATTGCAAAAACAGCGGTTTTGCGGTTTTTTTTGCGGTTTTCAATTTTCATACAAATGTATGAAATTTTTTCAACAATTTATATATGGAGTTTTATGCATAAAAGTATCAAATTATTCTATTTTGATTGTTCTTACCAGATTTTAGTCCATTTTTTAAGTTAATAGAAAATTTAAATTTATTTTTGAATAATTTTCTTCAAAAATTTATATTTTGTGGGTATATGAGAATTTTTCCATACAAAGTTCTGAAACTGCGGTTTTTCTTTCAAAACCGCGGTTTTTTAAAAACCGCATTTTAGGGTCAAAAAGTGCGATTATGCGGTTTTCGGAAAACCGTTTCCAGAAACCCTACTTAAGATGCAACATAATGCTTTTTATTTGACCTAATTGCTGATTCTGTAACTAAGTTTATACGAATTTTCAGTCTGCAATTCAGGTTGACATCTTTTTTCATCATTGATCTACACCAAGTTGCATTTCGAGCTCCCAGGTGCAGTATTCCTTGCATATTCCGTTTTATGACTTATGTACTAAACTTATATTTCTGTCTCAACAATAACACCAATTTGCATACGACACTTAAATAACTATTTCATCAAAATATTCAATTTAAATCCCAAAAACAGCTTCGAACAATGCAAATTTCTCCATAAAATTTAATCCGATCAATTTTCCCCACCATCAAGCTCAATCGAATCACATCAGCCTCACCATCACAATACTGAAAGAAAGTCTCACCTTCTCGCCAATGAATCACTTCCTCAACAAACCAAATAAAATACTTTCAATGACACGTTTCACGATCTGCTATACGCCTGCCCGGCAGGCTCCGAAAACAATGTTTACGAGCTTCTTTAAACTACTGAATTTTAATTAATTGGAATAAGCCGTATTTATGAATCATTCAACTGGCAGTTATGTTGTGTTTTATGATACGATCTATATGCGATGCCGTTTTTTTTTCACTGTAAAAATTCAATTTACCTTTTTTCTAGCATAAAAATAGCGTTGACATTTGAATTTAAATGTAAATGGCTTGAAATTTAAATTTATGTCATATCATGACTAATATTACATTATTGTCTTATGAATTTCGTGTGCCATTTAACACTTTTGTCATAAAAATATTGTTTGATTGACTTACGTGCTTGATTTTTCTTTTGATTTTTTAATAATAAAAAATAATAATCATTAAATGTGATGTTTGATATCTGACTTGATTTGATGATTGTGCATTGATTTCTTGGTTGGCATTTTATTATCCGGTGAAAATGTGAAGTTTTTGGATAATTGGTAATAATTTTTTGACCTAGATTGGATGAGTACTGCGGTTGATTTTGGAGCTTTTTGGAGAAATTCAAATTAAGTTAATTTTATATGTTGATAGATAGTTAGCAATCCTAAGTGGTCAAGTTCTACAAATGTCAAGTTTATTACAAGACATGCGGCAGTTTATTCTGAAGAAAATGGTGTTCAGTCTTTCTTTGAGTCACAACATATAGCACTTACTTACTCAATGGTGATCAATCATGATACATGACCTTCTTTGACACCTAGTCTGCAGCGCTGATGCACTATAAGCAGAGTTAGAGAATTATATATAATGTTTGGTTTGCTTATAGCAACGGTACTGCGATTGATGATATGTTGTACCATTTAAGCAGAGTTGGTTAAGCTTCCCTTTGAAGTCTTGTTGATTGGATTCTTAGAGGTGATCATCCTTAAAAGGAGCAATTCGAGGAGAAATTCAACATTTCGTTCAAAGACCCTTCATCGAGGTCTACCAATTCTGACTAAATCATGCACTAGTTCTTACAATAGTGTTTTGTAACTTATACACAATGTACAACTGCTCCATGTTGATTTTCATCTTATTTGGTCGAAATTATAAATGAACATAGTTTGATCACCCATCTTATTCTACTTTATGGAATCCTAAAAACTCTACTTCAATGATTCTTTAGTACCTCAGATTTGATACGTATGGATGTGCAGATTAGATTACATTAGAGTGAGAACCTTCTCGTGCAAAGCTCATTTTTCCGTTTTATTGGACACTAAAGGGAGCTACCCTTACAGACAATGGTCATGTTCACTTGGTACCATGATAGCATTACGACCATTTGTCTGTTATGAACTAGTTATCAATTTGAACGAGATTGAAGAAGAATAATAAAGTACAGAACTCATATCTATTAATATTTTGCAATACAATTCTCTCATTTCACATTTGAATCCCCCCTCCAAGCCACAACAACAACAACAACAACAACATCTTATTAGCAAATTTACTCCAGAACAATTTCAATAGCCATTCATCAAAAATATGTTATTCTCACTAGAAACTATTGAACTTAATTGAGTAAGTGAAATAGAGATAAAAGAATGTTTAAAAGAAGAACTTTACAGTTTTAAATAATCATCTCAATCTATCTTATATTCTATATCAAATTATAATTTTTTTTTTGTGTTGTATATTTCATAATTTCTCTTTACGCTTTAAAGTTGTTCTTCATTTCTTCTGTTCCATCCATTCAATTATGGCTCATTTTTAATTCCAATAAGCAAAAGGCAAAAAATAATAATAATTTTCATAATTTTCTGTACTGTATGTATGTTCTGTTTAATTTTGGGTGTAAATAGCAGTCGATAGGGTCGTGAAGCAGTGATGGTGAGTGATTGTGGGTCTCTCGGGTGTTTTGTGGTCTTTAAATGGGTTTGTTGTGATTCGATGAGATTTTCGGGTGTAAATAGAAGTCAATAGGGTCGTGTGTCAATGATGACAGGTGTTTGTGGATCTTTTAGGAGCTTTATGGTCTATAAATGGGTTTGTTATGATTTTATGAGATTTTTTGACTTAAATAGCAGTCAATTAGGCTGGGAGGCAATTATGGAGGGTGGTTTTGAGTCTCTTGAGAGCTTTGTGGTATTTAAATGGCTCAGTAAAATCCGGCTTCATTTAATAGTCACGTAGGTCTAGGGAGACTGTGCCATGCCATCGATCCGTCTTGTGCATCTCAGATTCATGCTGAAACTTCAATTCATATTCAACTTACATTCCAGAACACTCGAGAAACATCCAAATTTCTTCTAAAATCCCACTTCTTTTGATACCCATCATTCATAGACATCCCATCACATATATAGTACATGCCGAATGAGTGAGTGAGTGCGAGATTATTAATTTGTTCATGCACACAAAGAATGAAAAAATAATCAACTTGTAAAGTCAAAATAAAAAAATGAAAATTGGACGAAGACGAAGAAGAAGTCAAGATACATAACTTTCTTATTGTTTTTAATCACACATTAGAAACAGAAGAAAAATAAGAAGCAACAAACGAAATGTGAGAAAATAGAATGAGATTTTTATTTTTTTCATTCGAGATTTGTAACGGAGCATGTGTATCATGGATAAATTTGACAGCAAGAATATTAATAGCAATAGCAAAAGACTTTCTTTTTTTGGGTGAAGAAAAAATACAGAGAAAAGAAATTGTTTTATTACAATTACCATTCATCATCAGATGGAATATGGAAATGAACTTAAAATTGAAAAAAATATTTCTTCTTCTTCTTCTTGTACACTTCTTCACATCGCTCTGCTCGGTGCCTCGATTATTTGACTTCACTTGGCTTTGTTTCATATCTTTCGACAATTTTTTTATATTTTTGTATTTTTTGCTTTATGAGAAAAAAATTGAATGTGAAATGAGTGAGAATTTGTTGTGTGGATGATTCTAGATGATTGTGAGTGACTTTAAGCGCAATTGTCGAGTTTGGATTTGTCTGAGCTGAGTGGAATCTGGGATAAT
>NW_027226225.1:0-21624 GCF_022539635.2 Chironomus tepperi
TATAAGAGGATTAAGGACATATTTGATGCCAGAAAATGAGTTTTTTGGGTCAAAAACCCTTCCTCGACAATAATATCTTCGATTTTCAAGATAAACTCTCAAAAACTAGAAAAATTGCTGGCTCCAAATACTGTTGGCTTTCCTAACAGCGCAATGCATTCGCTTAGGCAAAGCTAAGTTGCCGTTTCATTGGTAAGAAGCGATTGTGCCCTTACGGCGGCTCCGTGACTACAAATTTGACTCATTTTCATGATGAAAAATGCAGTTTACCGCACAAGTTCATCTCTGAACGAGCAGTTAAGCATTACATTTAAAAAAAAAACCTGGAAGAACGTCTTCTAAGCTACTATACTTCAATAATGTGTATTAAAGAGTTTGCTCATCCTAGTAAGTTTAATCACGAGCAAGCCTATTTGTGATAAAACATTTTATCATATCCTCAAAAGCGAGTTCAAAACACCTTCAAATGTCTATCAAATCTGTTTTTGGACGTCATTTGCAATCAACCATACTCATGTACATCCAAAAAAAGAAGAAGAAACAATTTTGATGATGAAATGAAACATTTAATTAGGCTAAACAATTTTTTTTATTTTAATTTTAAAAAACAGCAACAGAAAAGAAGAATGAGAAGAAAACATTAAGTTTAAGTGCTGGATTTAATTATACATTATAAGTATATACACATATTAATATAGGAGAATAAATTGAGTAAAATGAATGAAATTGCGATGAAAAGAAAGTTTTTTAATTAAAACAATTTTTTTTTGTTTTTTTGGTATATATATATGAGTATATATCTGGTTCGGTATGCTATATGACTTGACATATGTGTGTATTTGACATATGTGAATGTATTCGAAAAACAATTTATTATGAAAAATGAGAGAAGAAAGAGCAAATTAATTTTCAGTTTATTTCTTCTTCCTTTATCTCTTTTTAATGTTTTTACTTTTTTTTGTGTATGTGATTCATGTTTAATTAAAAAAAAAATATTGCGATCGGATGGAAGTATAAATTTTCATGTGACAAATTTTATTTTCTCATCAAGCTGTTGATTTTCATTTTTCTTTGCCTATTTTTCTTGTGTTTATTTTATCTCCAACAAAAATTAAATAAAATTTGAAAGAAATTAAAGATGAAGACGTGAAATAAAGATAAATAAAATTTTTTACATCATGTGCACTTTTGTGCGAAATAAAAATGAATTATTTATGTGACATACTTTACATTGAAAATGTTGCTGTGTGCGGGAAAATATGAAAGTTTTTCTTTTTCACCACTTAGCGGGAAAATTTTTTCCATTTTGATTATTGATTTGAGACTTGTGTGACATTTCCCAACACTCTGACTGATGAGATGAGTTCCTGAGCAGCACCTAAGAGTTGCAAGGGAGACGAAATGTTGCTATGATGACGGCAAGACTTGAGGGTGTTGTAATGGCCACGTTATGACTAGTTAAGTCTCATTTTTGTCGCAATTTTTGGCAAATTTGTCGCTTTTTGGCTACTTTTTGCTATTCAGGATGAATGGAGACTGTGACTATAATAGCATTTGTGGTTGCTTTAGCTACATTTGAGGTTGGTTTGATTGCATTTTTGCTTACCTCATATGCACACATTGAAATGTTATCTCAAAGACAAATTTTCATTTTCCACATTATTTCAAGATTTGTTCAAGATCGAGGCCGAGTCTAAAGGGGAATTCCTAAAAGTCTCAATCTCGACCAATCTCAAGATTGTGAAGTCTTGGTCTCAGTCTCGAGAATACTTACAATATACCCACCAGTTAGCAACCAATTGGCGAATTTAGTCAATTTTCGATCAAACTTAATAGCTTCAACTTTCATGGAATCAGGGACAATTTCTCAGATTTTCAAAGCAAGTCTCGACCATTTGACAAGTGGTTGTCTGATAAGATACAATCAGGAGACAAAAATCCTCAATTTCATACAAAACTGCCCTAAAATTGATCAATTTAATGAAATTTCAAAAACTGCCCAAATTTTTATATCTAAAAAAATTTTCCAAACATTTTAATTGACGTCATAAAACCAAAAAAACGTCCATTAATAATTTCTGAATATTACATAATTCATGTCAGTTCACAAAACGTCATTAAAATTGACCTTAATTTAATTTTATATTATTTATGATTCGCGCATAAAATTCACAAATGATGATAGTCATTAACATCAAAAAAATTCATAATTTAATGTTTTTTTTATATTGATTGACTTTATTTTACATCACATCGCGTAGACGAACATCACATTCCACTTTTTTTAAAATAAATTTATGCTCTTCTTCTAAAAGAAAAGTTATGAATTTTCTCATCAATTTCTCGTTATTTTAATGCAATCGTACTCTAATGTAAAATATATATAAAATCATATATTTCCTCTGTTTCACGATCAATCGGATCAATAAACTTTTAAACTTTACATCTACGATATCGAACTTCTATTTCAAAAAACTTCACGTTTTGTGAATATTTTTGCTCAATTTCAAATAAAGTGCAATAAAAATGTATGAATTATTCAACATGATACAGTCGTTATTCCCACGAATACCACGCGTATATATCTACATATATTGAAGAAGCATCCTTTGAATTCATGATTATCGAGAAGTTTTTTTTATATGAATAAATGCGCTCAAAACTTTTCACTGTTATTTCAACCACCAAATATGGATATCTGTATAGAAAGTGGAAATTTCTTATTTTATATCGAAATGACGCACTTGCCCGAAAGATCAAAAGAACATTTTTTTTTCGAAAATTTAATCAATTTTTCCATCACATTTCTGACCAACAAAGGATATAACTAAATTATGCGGGTGTCAGTTCAACAGAAAAATGATGAAAAATTAAGGAATATTTGCATTTGAAACTGATTTTCATATTGTCAAAAGACTTTTTCGTCTGTAGATGAATTTGCAGCTTTTTAAGTAGATTGCAGACTTATGGGTGAATGAACTTGAGCTGTTGAGTTGATTTTGGTTAAAGTATTCAAGCAAATGAACTCATTCAGAAGAAATTTTCACTTTATTGTGATTGTGACAGGGTTGGGGGAGTGATTTGATGGGGGTTATAAGATACGATATGATGAATTTGAATAAGAATTGATTCTTAATGCATTTGTTAGGTAGAAAAGAGGCTTTGGAGGTCTTTGAGAGAGTCAGGCTTTGAAATTTATCAGTTCAGAATCCAAAAAGTTCTCGATTTGATCTGTAGGAGGCTGCAATCTCTAATAAACAATGAGCGCAGTCATATGACACTGTGGTCGCATCACTGAGCACTAATTGTCCACTGATGAATCTTGAGCGACACAGAAACATCGAATGATGATCAAATGATCGTAATTTGTTAGGCAAAAGTCATCAAAATGTTGAAATACCCTTCATAACATTGTCAAGACGTTATGATGAATCTACAATGTCAAGTTGGTTGAGTTGACTAAGTTGGCGTCGCCAACAGATCGTTGACATCATGACGTGTTGCTAGGAAATGTTTGCTGTCCTGCTAAAAACAGTTGATCAGTAATTGAAGTGTTTAAGAGTTAAAAATTGCAAAAAAAATTCAAATTTTCCAACATTTTTGCATTAAAATTGTCTAGAATGTCATTAATCCTGGAACAAATATACATTAATTCTCGAGATTCTTCTCGAAATCACATACAATTCAATCCCGGGATTGAAAAGTTTAATCCTCAAATTTCTATCAAATCAACCCAACCCTGACTCTCAATCAATAAGAAATAAGACGACATGAATTTAAATAAAGTACACGATGATGTTTTTCCCACACTTTACAAAAAATATACACGAAATAATGATGATAATCGATGTAAAACAACCAGGTGGATTTTTGAAAATGAGATAAAAAATTTGTGCCTTTTTCACAAATTTTCTCAAACCCAAAAAAATATTACACATTTAAGCTGTATCTAAGAAATTAAATTGACAAAAAAAACAGGACGATGTAACAATAAATGATGAGATGCATCAACACCAGAATATAAAAAAAAGATATTTAATTATGACTATTGACTAAAGGAAATGAAGTAAAAAGTGATGGAAAATCAACAAACAATTTTCCTTTTTTTGATTTTTCAAATGGCGATTCCGAAAAGCGACACAAAATCTGTAGATTTTTTATAAATCAAATTTAGATGAAAAGAAAAAAATAAAAAAATCATCGACATTCATTGACATTTCATCATGTGGAAAAATAGCAAACTTCATTTGATTTACGGAATAGATTTTTCTTCTTTTTTTGAGTGCCATTCAAACTCTCGAAATGTTTGTCAAATATTTAAATAATAATTGAAAATGAGAAATCAATGGCTCTTATGAGGGTTTTTTTAGGAATTGAGAAGGGAAGATGTTTCATGTTTTATTGATTGAAGATAAAGGACGTCAAAAAACTAGTAATGAAGCGGATCACGCTTCATGAGAATATTCACACAATACGTAGATCAGAAAACTGTACAGAAAAGTAAAAAATATAAATAAAACAACTTGAACAAAATAAGAGATTTATGAAATAAATAATGATTACTTGCACATTAACTAAAATTATTTACATGGAGTATAACATGTACAGTTCGTACTACGTTCGAACTTTTAATGTCGCTAACTGTTTTTCTACTCACGGCAACATATTTTCATAGATATGTAGTTTCTAATGTTTGAGAAAATTTTCACGCCTTCACTCGCTTCGCTCCGTTCAGGTCGCAAAAATTTGTGAGCTTCGCTCAACCAAGTCCGAACTGCGTTCGAACTATTAATGTTCGAGCTTCGCTCGAACTGTTTTTCTACTCGCGGCAACATATTTTCATAGATATGTAGTTTCTAATGTTTGGGAAAATTTTCACGCCTTCACTCGCTTCGCTCCGTTCAGGTCGCAAAATTTGTGAGCTTCGCTCAAACAAGTCCGAACTGCGTTCGAACTATTAATGTTCGAGCTTCGCTCGAACTGTTTTTCTACTCGCGGCAACATATTTTCATAGATATGTAGTTTCTAATGTTTGTGAAAATTTTCACGCCTTCACTCGCTTCGCTCCGTTCAGGTCGCAAAAATTTGTGAGCTTCGCTCAACCAAGTCCGAACTGCGTTTGAACTATTAATGTTCGAGCTTCGCTCGAACTGTTTTTCTACTCGCGGCAACATATTTTCATAGATATGTAGTTTCTAATGTTTGTGAAAATTTTCACGCCTTCACTCGCTTCGCTCCGTTCAGGTCGCAAAATTTGTGAGCTTCGCTCAAACAAGTCCGAACTGCGTTCGAACTATTAATGTTCGAGCTTCGCTCGAACTGTTTTTCTACTCGCGGCAACATATTTTCATAGATATGTAGTTTCTAATGTTTGTGAAAATTTTCACGCCTTCACTCGCTTCGCTCCGTTCAGGTCGCAAAATTTGTGAGCTTCGCTCAACCAAGTCCGAACTGCGTTCGAACTATTAATGTTCGAGCTTCGCTCGAACTGTTTTTCTACTCACGGCAACATATTTTCATAGATATGTAGTTTCTAATGTTTGGGAAAATTTTCACGCCTTCACTCGCTTCGCTCCGTTCAGGTCGCAAAAATTTGTGAGCTTCGCTCAACCAAGTCCGAACTGCGTTCGAACTATTAATGTTCGAGCTTCGCTCGAACTGTTTTTCTACTCGCGGCAACATATTTTCATAGATATGTAGTTTCTAATGTTTGTGAAAATTTTCACGCCTTCACTCGCTTCGCTCCGTTCAGGTCGCAAAAATTTGTGAGCTTCGCTCAACCAAGTCCGAACTGCGTTCGAACTATTAATGTTCGAGCTTCGCTCGAACTGTTTTTCTACTCGCGGCAACATATTTTCATAGATATGTAGTTTCTAATGTTTGTGAAAATTTTCACGCCTTCACTCGCTTCGCTCCGTTCAGGTCGCAAAAATTTGTGAGCTTCGCTCAACCAAGTCCGAACTGCGTTCGAACTATTAATGTTCGAGCTTCGCTCGAACTGTTTTTTTTTCACTCGCTTCGCTCCGTTCAGGTCGCAAAAATTTGTGAGCTTCGCTCAACCAAGTCCGAACTGCGTTCGAACTATTAATGTTCGAGCTTCGCTCGAACTGTTTTTCTACTCGCGGCAACATATTTTCATAGATATGTAGTTTCTAATGTTTGTGAAAATTTTCACGCCTTCACTCGCTTCGCTCCGTTCAGGTCGCAAAAATTTGTGAGCTTCGCTCAACCAAGTCGAACTGCGTTCGAACTATTAATGTTCGAGCTTCGCTCGAACTGTTTTTCTACTCGCGGCAACATATTTTCATAGATATGTAGTTTCTAATGTTTGTGAAAATTTTCACGCCTTCACTCGCTTCGCTCCGTTCAGGTCGCAAAAATTTGTGAGCTTCGCTCAAACAAGTCCGAACTGCGTTCGAACTATTAATGTTCGAGCTTCGCTCGAACTGTTTTTCTACTCGCGGCAACATATTTTCATAGATATGTAGTTTCTAATGTTTGTGAAAATTTTCACGCCTTCACTCGCTTCGCTCCGTTCAGGTCGCAAAATTTGTGAGCTTCGCTCAACCAAGTCCGAACTGCGTTCGAACTATTAATGTTCGAGCTTCGCTCGAACTGTTTTTCTACTCGCGGCAACATATTTTCATAGATATGTAGTTTCTAATGTTTGTGAAAATTTTCACGCCTTCACTCGCTTCGCTCCGTTCAGGTCGCAAAATTTGTGAGCTTCGCTCAACCAAGTCCGAACTGCGTTCGAACTATTAATGTTCGAGCTTCGCTCGAACTGTTTTTCTACTCGCGGCAACATATTTTCATAGATATGTAGTTTCTAATGTTTGTGAAAATTTTCACGCCTTCACTCGCTTCGCTCCGTTCAGGTCGCAAAATTTGTGAGCTTCGCTCAACCAAGTCCGAACTGCGTTCGAACTATTAATGTTCGAGCTTCGCTCGAACTGTTTTTCTACTCGCGGCAACATATTTTCATAGATATGTAGTTTCTAATGTTTGTGAAAATTTTCACGCCATCACTCGCTTCGCTCCGTTCAGGTCGCAAAAATTTGTGAGCTTCGCTCAACCAAGTCCGAACTGCGTTCGAACTATTAATGTTCGAGCTTCGCTCGAACTGTTTTTCTAATCACTGCAACATATTTTCATAGATATGCAGTTTCTAATGTTTGAGAAAATACAGTATTTATATAGATCACTATACGAACCGGGTTGAGCTTCGCTCGCCCGACTTGGATAGATTATAGTAATTATATAGATCACTATACAAGCCGGGATGAGCTTCGCTCGCCCGACTTGGGTAGATTACAGTACTTATATAGATCACTATACGAGCCGGGCTGAGCTTCGCTCGCCCGACTTGGGTAGATTACAGTACTTATATAGATCACTATACGAGCCGGGCTGAGCTTCGCTCGCCCGACTTGGGTAGATTACAGTACTTATATAGATCACTATACGAGCCGGGCTGAGCTTCGCTCGCCCGACTTGGGTAGATTACAGTACTTATATAGATCACTATACGAGCCGGGCTGAGCTTCGCTCGCCCGACTTGGGTAGATTGCAGTACTTATATAGATCACTATACGAGCTGGGCTGAGTACTTATATTCGTATTGTGATCTATACGAACTAGGCTAAATTTATTGATTCTTAAGAAGTATTTTGATTTAACCTTGTTCACTTCGATTTTGTTTACTAAAAATTAAGCACATTTATGGATAGATATTTCTAATATCATTTAATATTTACATTTATTTTTGTATACTTCAAGTATTCAAAAAAAAAACTCAAAAAAAATGGAAAAAAAAATTCGGAATTTCATAGGATTCGATCTCACGACCTTAAGATTTCAATTCCTTGTATCCAAATGCAATCAGCCAAATATCAATAAAAATTACTAATAGTAATTTGGATAAAACATGTATATAAATTAATGAATTTTAGATCATGAAAAATATAGAAGAAACACTTTCAATTGTCTGCGGCCGAGCGAAGCGAGGCCGCAATTTTTTTAAAACACGTGTTTTGGAATAAGCGGCTAATATTTAGGGAAAAAATTTCAGTTTTTTGCATTTTGTGCCTCAGTGGATGTATATCATGACCCCAAAAACTATACAGCTCGTGTGATAACCAATATCTATCGATAGAAAAAACCGGAAGTCTTAACTTTGTGTTAAAATTGAGTTTTCGCGGAAACTAACTAACTTGCTAAAGGACAGAACGTGATTTTTTGCGATTTCTCGGCACTGGAAGCACCAATCATGAAGTAGTTTTTACCATTAGATAGGTAATACGAAGCACAAACTTTGAATGACCGAACTTTTTTTATAATTCGGCAAGGCTGAAGCAGTAAATCGAAAAAAGTAGATTTCTGTAAAACAAAAAACAATATATTCACACAATTTTGTGTGAATATGATTAAAGAGAGATGAAGAGATTATGATTTTAAACTTTTGGGGATGATTTTTTATAGGATATAGGAGATTCCCTATGCAGAAAAAAAAAAAATTTTATGTGCACCAAGGGGAGGAACAAGATCCAGTCGGATCCAGTTCACTTCCAGACCTTTAAAACAAGATCCAGCACATTGGGCAAAAAAGTGAAAAGTATGGCAATAATTGTTTTGATATGGCTATATTATAGACACTAGTTAGTAGTATACTGGAAAAATATTTTTTCCCGCCATAAGTCCAAAGTCCACCAGATATAGCTAAAAACATTTTTTGTGTTTTCGACATATTCAAGATGTTATAACTCTTTACCAGCTTATCCAAATTTTTTAAAACTTTTTTTATTTAATAGATATAAGGAAGTGCTTTTAATTAATACCACACATGATATACTTTTGACCCACTGTGGGATCAAAAAATTGAAAAAAGTACGAAAAAATGTGATTTTTTACACTTTTCTCTTACTGTGACCGCATAGTGTAATAATTATTTTTTAAAGTTACACTTTATTATAGATCTTATCTATATCTGTAATAATTGCCTGCATCGTGTATCAAAAAATTGACGTCTATATGGTCAAAATCGACTTATAAGTGAAAAACTCATAGGTACGAACTCTTTAGAGCCATATATATCCCACGGTGTAACCCAGCTGTTCCATTTTATTTTTGATATTGTTAGAACTTTGGTTGGACTACTAGATAAAAAAATAAAATCAAAAAATACCACCAACAAAATTGTCAAAAATCGACCACAAGGGGGTCTAGGGGGGTACCTTGAAATTTAAACTTTTATAACTTTTGCAACTATTAATGAAATTTGATGAAAATTTCATATGATATTTATACATCCATTATCTTAATACTCATAATCGAAAAAATTGTTACACAGTGAAATTTTGTTGAATTTTGACAATTTTTGTTTTTTCATGTTTTTTAATCTATTTCATGAGGGTTAAGTGGACTGTAACTAAATTTCATAAAAAAATTTCTTTATTTATGCATAGCAGATCCAATTACCTATCCAACGATACCAAATATGTTGCCCAAAGTTAAATCTTCTCCGAAATATAGTGAAAAGTTTGAAAAAATACCAAAAATTTGAAGGTTTTGAAAATCTACACTTGACATATTTGCTCATAACTTTTGTAAATTTGAATTTTATGATATAAATTTGGTATTTTTAGAAAGGTTAAAGTATTTTTAAGATGATAAAAAAATATTTAGAGATCAAAAATTACTCAGTGCGCCGATAGGCTAAGTCCAAAATGTCATACTTTGACTGCCTCTACCGAGTGCAATAAGCATCTGATTTTTATTTTTTGGCATAATTTCCATGTTTCTGTACTAGAACTAAAAGTATTTCACCGTAAAAGCATTTTTTTCTTCATTTAAAGATGTAAATAAAAAACTGCATTTTCCAAAAATACTCACATTTTCGAGATTTTCCTATTTCTTGATTTCAACTTTTTGAGGATGAAAAAAACATTTATATGACATTTATGTGTTAGTTTCAGTATAGAAACATGGAAATTATGCCAAAAAATAAAAATCAGATGCTTATTGCACTCGGTAGAGGCAGTCAAAGTATGACATTTTGGACTTAGCCTATCGGCGCACTGAGTAATTTTTGATCTCCAAATATTTTTTTTTCACCTTAAAAATACTTTAACCTTTCTAAAAATACCAAATTTATATCATAAAATTGAAATTTACAAAAGTTATGAGCAAATATGTCAAGTGTAGATTTTCAAAACCTTCAAATTTTTGGTATTTTTTCAAACTTTTCACTATATTTCGGAGAAGATTTAACTTTGGGCAACATATTTGGTATCGTTGGATAGGTAATTGGATCTGCTATGCATAAATAAAGAAATTTTTTTATGAAATTTAGTTACAGTCCACTTAACCCTCATGAAATAGATTAAAAAACATGAAAAAACAAAAATTGTCAAAATTCAACAAAATTTCACTGTGTAACAATTTTTTCGATTATGAGTATTAAGATAATGGATGTATAAATATCATATGAAATTTTCATCAAATTTCATTAATAGTTGCAAAAGTTATAAAAGTTTAAATTTCAAGGTACCCCCCTAGACCCCCTTGTGGTCGATTTTTGACAATTTTGTTGGTGGTATTTTTTTGATTTTATTTTTTTATCTAGTAGTCCAACCAAAGTTCTAACAATATCAAAAATAAAATGGAACAGCTGGGTTACACCGTGGGATATATATGGCTCTAAAGAGTTCGTACCTATGAGTTTTTCACTTATAAGTCGATTTTGACCATATAGACGTCAATTTTTTGATACACGATGCAGGCAATTATTACAGATATAGATAAGATCTATAATAAAGTGTAACTTTAAAAAATAATTATTACACTATGCGGTCACAGTAAGAGAAAAAGTGTAAAAAATCACATTTTTTCGTACTTTTTTCAATTTTTTGATCCCACAGTGGGTCAAAAGTATATCATGTGTGGTATTAATTAAAAGCACTTCCTTATATCTATTAAATAAAAAAAGTTTTAAAAAATTTGGATAAGCTGGTAAAGAGTTATAACATCTTGAATATGTCGAAAACACAAAAAATGTTTTTAGCTATATCTGGTGGACTTTGGACTTATGGCGGGAAAAAATATTTTTCCAGTATACTACTAACTAGTGTCTATAATATAGCCATATCAAAACAATTATTGCCATACTTTTCACTTTTTTGCCCAATGTGTCCAGTAGGATCCATTTTACTTCTAGACACATAAAAACAAGATCCAGTAGGATCCAGTCTACTTCTAGACCTTCAAAATGAGATCCAGTAAGATCCAGTGGACAAAATTTTTATATGTGATTATGACTTTATTAATTGTGATTATGACTTTAAACTTTTTGGATGGTTTTTCATAGGATATAGGAGATTCCCTATGCAGAAAAAAAATTTTTTTATGTGCACAAGGGGAGGAACAAGATCCAGTCGGATCCAGTTCACTTCCAGACCTTTAAAACAAGATCCAGTAGGATCCATTTTACTTCTAGACACATAAAAACAAGATCCAGTAGGATCCAGTCTACTTCTAGACCTTCAAAATGAGATCCAGTAAGATCCAGTGGACAAAATTTTTATATGTGATTATGACTTTATTAATTGTGATTATGACTTTAAACTTTTTGGATGGTTTTTCATAGGATATAGGAGATTCCCTATGCAGAAAAAAAATTTTTTTATGTGCACCAAGGGGAGGAACAAGATCCAGTCGAATCCAGTTCACTTCCAGACCTTTTAAAACAAGATCCAGTAGGATCCATTTTACTTCTAGACACATAAAAACAAGATCCAGTAGGATCCAGTCTACTTCTAGACCTTCAAAATGAGATCCAGTAAGATCCAGTGGACAAAATTTTTATATGTGATTATGACTTTATTAATTGTGATTATGACTTTAAACTTTTTGGATGGTTTTTCATAGGATATAGGAGATTCCCTATGCAGAAAAAAATTTTTTTTATGTGCACCAAGGGGAGGAACAAGATCCAGTCGGATCCAGTTCACTTCCAGACCTTTAAAACAAGATCCAGTAGGATCCATTTTACTTCTAGACACATAAAAACAAGATCCAGTAGGATCCAGTCCACTTCTAGACCATCAAAATGAGATCCAGTAAGATCCAGTTCATTGAATTTTTATTTTTTCACCAAATTAAAATATGTTTTGAAATAATCGTTTATTTAAACACGTGTTTTGGAATAAGCGGCTAATATTTAGGGAAAAAATTTCAGTTTTTTGCATTTTGTGCCTCAGTGGATGCATCTCATGACCCCAAAAACTATACAGCTCGTGTGATAACCAATATCTATCGATAGAAAAAACCGGAAGTCTTAACTTTGTGTTAAAATTGAGTTTTCGCGGAAACTAACTAACTTGCTAAAGGACAGAACGTGATTTTTTGCGATTTCTCGGCACTGGAAGCACCAATCATGAAGTAGTTTTTACCATTAGATAGGTAATACGAAGCACAAACTTTGAATGACCGAACTTTTTTTATAATTCGGCAAGGCTGAAGCAGTAAATCGAAAAAAGTAGATTTCTGTAAAACAAAAAACAATATATTCACACAATTTTGTGTGAATATGATTTGAATGAAGATTTTTATTTTTTTGGGGATTTTTCTTCTATTGATTCGCATTTAAATTTAGGTTTTGAGGATTAAATTGATGATAATGGGACATTTTTTTGTGAAGTAGTTTAAAGGGACGAGATATTGACATTCATTCCAAATTCATTCTTTGGTTTGGATTTAATAACGAAAAATCGATCGAAATATTCAAATTCATTCACGATTTAGAGTTGGTAAAAATTCTATGAATAATTTTTTCAGATTATGGAATAGATTTCCGAAATTTGGTTATATAGGGTGTGTTATGAGGGGTTTCTTATCTTAATACCAATTCTTAATACAGCCCATTAAGTATTGCATTCATAGGGTATTGCATTCAAATTAGTGGCACATTTACGCTCTTTATTTCCACGGTTAAGCATTATCTGGGATATTTGCCGCGTATCTAGAACGTTTAAAGCTTGCCCAGTTCGTGGAGAACTTCTTAAAGTCGAGCATCTTAAGGAATCTAACATCCTATTCTACACAATCAATCCAGGAACTCATGTTTCCTCCAATTTTGTAACAGTCAAAATAAATAAGATTTTTGTGTAGAAAGTCTAAAATCCGACTTTTAAAATTCCATACCACGTCCCTGCCTTCTTCTAAACTTCATAAAATAATCATCTTCCAAATCCGCAAACTCACAAATTCTCAGAACTCATAAGCCATTCATAGAAAAGATAAATTTGAATCTCACTCTGAATAATCAATCCAGTTCCGTGAAATCATTAAGAAATAAACAACATTTTAAAAGTAAAAGTAAATTTGAAATTCACGCATTCCACACACAGAATCATCCATCGACTACATGAAAAATATGAAAAATTATGACTTAAAAGAAGCTGTTCCAGGAATGTACATTGAAAAATCATCAAAAAATTTCCTTAATTTAAAAAAGTTAGTTCATTTTTAATTGCAAATTACCTCTTTATAAATAATTTAGTCTAAATTAATTTTGAGATGAAATTTATAAAAATAAAGGCATTAAGGGGAGGTAGGAAGGACAATTGAGTTTGATATGAAAGTCTATTTTGCCATTTTCTGATTCTTATATTTATTTTAATTAATTCATTTTGCAAAGAAAAAGAAAAAAGAAGTTTAATTTATATTTGCACATGCAATGAGCAGGCGAGCAAGCGACAAGCTACCGCGTGAACGTGCATTAATCATGAAGAAATAAAAAACAAAAAAAAATTCTATTTTATGAAGATGAAATAAAATATCTATTGAATGTGAAACATAATAAAAAATTGAGAAATAATAAAAAAAGATGGTATATTTTCTGTTAATATGAAATTGCTGATAATTTTTATCAATAAATGAAGTGAAATGTTTAAAAAAAAATGATGAAAAAAATTGTATACAATAAGAAACTAAATAAAAAAAAAATTTAAAAAAGTGAAAAATGACTGAGAAATTTAAAAACAAAAAAAAAAAACTATAAACTAAAAATAAATGTTATGCAATTGACAATTTTGCAATTGCAAAACGATTTAAAAAAGGATATTTAAGAAGAAAAAAATGCATAGAAATCATCTAAATCATAAAATTCTGGTCATTTTCTTTAATTTAGTGTCAGATAAATAAATTTTTTCTATTTTGTTGCATCGCAAAATGATTAGCACAAATTTATTTATTTTTAAAAAAACGTTTCCTTTCAATTGTTTAATCAAAAATGCTGTTATTGAGAATTTATGTGATTTTTTTATTCTCTTTTATTTTAATTTTAAATTCTGTTATCAATATGAGTCATTAGATATTTCGGGAATTGAACAATTGTTTCTGTTTGATTGCATAATGTGATGAGTTAGTGTTTTGTGGGAAGGGAAGGGGTTTGAGTTGATGAAAATAATTAATTTGAGGGGGTTTTAATAAGGTTTGACTGAATTTAAGGTGTTGAAATATTCAGCCGTATTTTGATGACTTTTTGGTGAATTTTGATCTCTTTTGATGATTAACTGATACCATCCGAACGGTATGGTATGCAGAGTATGCTACACTGCTAGAAGAAAGTCTCAAAGTTTTCGAAAGTCTTGATTTGGACTAGAGCTAGTAATAAGGGGCTTAACCTAGGTATCAGATCCCAAAAGACTAAAAAACATCAAAAATTTAACCTTATAAGTTCAAATTTAGTCAACACATCCGAAAAGACAAAGAGCATGCTCATTAGTATGATAATAAATTAAGCATACTCATAAACACGCTTATGTAGCTAAGTTTGCTCATTGTCTCTTAAAGACAGTTCAAACATCACCAAATGAACACACATAAAAATTGAATAAAGACAAATTTAATGTTTCAAGTCACAAAATAGCTGACAAAAGTAATTTTTCATTCAAAGCCAACTCAAATAAATTTTATATTTATTGTCAAAGCATTTTCTTTCACAAAACACTGACTGTCATGCTTCATATATAAAAACTATATTTTTCATTTATGACTTCCTAAAAAGAATCTTTAGACATATATAAAAAAAGAGAAGTCTCTTTAAGAAAATAAGAGTCAAAATCCACATTGAATCACTGATGAAACTGAATTTTACAACAAAAAAAAACATAATAAATGAAGTTTTACAAGTATAAGTGAAGAAAGTAGAACAAAAAAGAATCATTCATAAAATGCATACACATCCATTAATTTTCATATATATTGATGGGAAAGAATAAGAAAAGTGAAAAAAAAAAAATGATAAGAAAGAAGAAAAAAACAATTTTTATAGCGTTGTAAGAAATTTTCTTAGATCTTTAAGATGAAAAAAACCTTTAGAAATTAAAAATTAGTGATTTAAAAATGAAATTTAGTGTTTGAAAGATTTCAGATGAAAAAAAACTTTTTTGATTAAATAAAAATTTTTTCGCTATAGAATTAAGGAAGAAAAAAAACTCTTTTTTAGATGTTAAGGAACAAAAAAACCAAGAGACAAAAAATGATGAAAAAAATAATAATTTTTTTGAGATGAAAAAATCCATTCTCTGACTGGTGTGAAGTTGGCTTTATTGGTTTTATTTTTAGGTAAAACAGTTTTTGGCTGATGCTTTTTAAAAAGAATAAAAAAAAGATCCTTAAAATACGTTACTTAAAAGTGTATGATTCTGAGATTATTCTCAAAAATTTGTTAAAATTTTTCTAAATTCTTGTTCAAAATTAGTTGATTTTCAGCTCAATTTAGTTACATTAAATCAGAAATTAATATGTGGAAGGCGATAAATAACGAAAATTCGGTTAAGTATTATTTACAATACATTCACTTAAGCACGTGATTATGTATATAAGATTAGTTTCTCCTAAACAGAACGATGTAGACAAAAAGGTATCAATGTCACTGTATTGACGGTAAGACGCGAAGGTGTCCGGATGACATCTTGATGGCTATTTTGGGCTAAATATTACAGCTAGAAATGAAATATGCCGCATCGTGCCATCTCGAACGGTTAAATCTAGATTATAAAATGTAAAATTCTTCCATTTGTTTATGCAGGAGTCCTTAAAAACAGTAAGGTTCGCGATATCTCGACTTCGACTAATTCTCGCAATATTCTGAGATTTTCTCGATTTCAATCCGATATTGATTAATTCTTGATTGATTAATCAATATTGACTAATACTGCTAACTAAACTAGAACCAGAATTTGTACGGTTTTTGCCTGTCCCAGGTGCCTGTTTTACAACTCTGAACTAATCATTGAATGTCATATGTCGGTTAATCGATCCAGAATTGTACCGAATCTTAACCGAATTGTACGGCTGGAATTTTGCTCGATTAACCAATTTATGTTATTTGGGAAGTTGACATCGACCAGCAGACTGCTGAAGATTTTCAATTTGTAGAAAACAGAAAATGACAGATATCAGGCAATATAACTGCTATAAATTAATTCAGTCTAGTTAATTTTGAACAAAACTTCAACATCAACACAGATCCTGCACAGATTATCGTTTTTCAGTATCGAAAATATCCAATTTATCTAAATAAATCATTGCCCTTTCAGAATAATGTATTCAGTGAAACTAATGGCTCGTTTCTTAGTATTGATGTCTAAGACTAGAGTAAAGCTAGATCTTTATCAAATTTCAAACATTTTTAATGATTTTTGTAGATTTTTTGCAATTTTCCGATGAATGTTCAGTCTTTGATCTTGTTTACACGTAGGCAAATTTTACTATCGGAATGCTTAACACCCACAAAGAGAATCAACTCAATTTTCTGACCTAAGTATACGATTTTAACACCAAAAACCTAATTTTTAATAAATATGAATATAATTCCAGCCAAAAACCGTCAATCCTTTAAAAACCCAAAAATCCAACTTCATCTCAGTCATCGACATTTCTTCGAAAATTTTTTCAAATAGAAGAAAAACCTTTCGGCAGCATTTTCCCTTTTTGACATTTTCCAAAGTAAAAGATACAAAAAAAAATGATAATATTGAAAGAAGCTAAGAAAAATATTTTTTTGGTCCTCGTTAGTGAGTATACACACTTATATACACAACAACAAAACTCTTATATAGAAGTTTACAAGAAGAGTGTTTAAAGAGATTGGCTTTGATAAATTAAGCAGAAGTAAAATTTTTATGCCCCACGAAAAAAAAAGAGAAAAAAAAATAATTTTTATGACTTTTTGCTTTCTCCGTTTGTTGTTCATGAAAAATATGCGCGCGGGCTTCCACCTTCAAAGTAAACACAAAAAAAAGAGATGAAAAAGAAATATTTTTTAAAAAAAATGAAATTCAAAACTCAATGTGAGAGGAAAACTGTGTCTTTCTGTTATCAGCTTTTTCTTTTCCTCATGGATAAATCATCATTATTCATACAAATCATCATTGATGTCTGAAAAATATGATAAATAAATATGCAGTGGTGTAGTGAAGATTGAGTGAGTTAAATTAAGGTTTTAGGTTACTTATTATAGAGACATAAGCTTCATGTGACTTCCAAACAGCCATCAAATCGACTGTAGTATTGCATGGGGTAAAATATTCAATTTTCATGATTTTTGGCAATTTACCCGAGATACACAAAGTAGAAGGAGCCAATATGTTTCTCATATGGATTATAAAGGCACTTTTAAACCCCTTGTGTCATCCAAAAGGTCACCAAATCAAGCCATGTGTCGCAAGAAGTAAGAAACGCAATTTCTTAGTGCTTTGTGCAATTTATCCGTGATACATAAAGGATAAGGAGTCTTTAAGTCGTCCATACAGATTCCAAATTATTTTTCAAACTCCATTTGACTAAATCATACGACTAAATGGCTTTCAAGTGGAGTTATGAGTCGCCTGGTGTAAAAAATGCAATTTCTTAGGCTTTTGGCAACTTACCTGAGATTGACAAAAAAGCAGCAGTTCAAACATTGTCCTTATGAATTCAAAACGAGCTTCAAATTCCATATGACTTCCAGATGGATGTCAAATGAAGTCGTTTTGAGTCGCTTGATGTAAAAGCTAACATTCTTTTGATAAATGGGCCGAAATTTTCAATTTGATCCTGGTCCGGAAGGCACATGCTGTAGAAATTGTGAAATATCTAACATCAGATTCGCGTGAGTCTGTCCTGATGTTGGAATTCATCAATTTTAACCTCAGACCAGACTCAAGACAGTCTGGCGAACTGTCTGCTTTATGTGTCTTCCAGATAGACATCACTAAACCTTAACTACACCACTGCACATATACACACACTAAAAAAAATTCATAATCATCATAAAAAAAGAGGAGACAAAACAAAAAATTCATCGTTTTGCGTTTAGATGGAAGTAAAATAAAAAAAAAATTGTAGGAAATAACAAAATAATAAGGAATAAAATTTTCTTCTTTATTCGTCAAAGCCGAAATGAAATAAACATAAAACACAAAATTTCTTTTCCTCACATCCTCTATTCTTCTTCTCAATTTTCCAAAAAAAAAAAAGCATAAAAGAAATAACAACAAAAGAGATGAAAGTTAATAAGAGAACTGTCACTGAGAAAATACACACACTACATACCTAATGAAATAAAAAAAAATAGAAAATGAAATTCTACCAAGAAATAAATTATTCTGAGTTGTAAATGGAAGGATGAAAAGATGATGAGGTGGATGGAGAAGCTGTGTGAATTTTAAGGATGAACATTTTGTTTACTTACTTTATGAATTCTTGGAAATTGGGATTAAGGAATCATTCATTTGATGTGGGAATAAGGATAAATGGGATTAAATCATATTTGGAGTCTGACTGTGGGGAGTTTAAAGGAGGTTCCATGAATTTGGAGTCTCGTGAGATTTGTGGGAGACGGGAGACAGTGCCAGGATTGGGAATTCAAGTAAATTTGACGGAAATTCCTGAATTAATCCTGAAAATTTACAATAATTCTTTAGAATGAATTGTAAAAAAATACAACAAGGATTTAACCAGATTTAACCTAGTTTTACAACAAAGTTGTTCAAGGGTTTTTAACAATTCCAGCATATTTTGATCTTGATCTCGTCTATAGAGCTTATATCATCAAAAATTGTTAAATTTACTTTTGAGTGGAGGAAATTCTGATTTTAAATCAATTTGGATTGAATTTTCTCCAATTTTATGAAAATTTTACATTATTTTCATCAAAAAAAGTCATTGTAAAATGGTACAAAATTGATTGAAAATTAGAATTGAATTGTCTAAAGTCAGTAAAGCTAGTCTTACGTTTAGGAATCTTATGACGTCGAACAGACTCCATACAGTCAAGTTTGATAGCAAAACTTAAGATTGACAGTATTGACACTAAAAAACTAGCCTTTATTGCACCTAATCCACAAAAAAATCCTAAAAAAATCATGGATTCGTTTAAAATGTAACGATCTTAGGTGAATAGAGGCTTTATACAATGAACATTTTGTTTGGAAGGAAGAGAGGAGGGGATCGGTTAGTAAAAATATCCAAAAATTCATCAAAAGTCAAGATACATCATTTTCAAACCTTAAAATATTCACTAAAATTGAAAATTTGGTGTGAACATGAATCCCACAGCTCACTGTCTATCTACCACCGTCTGTCCATCCATTCACAACTCGGATAATGATAAAAGGAAATGAAAAGAAAGTAAAAATGAAAAAAAAAAAAATCTATTTTTTAAGATGATGAAAATAAAAAAAATTTAGAGAATGATTGAAAAAAGTAAGAAAAGTCTTTTTTATAGGATTTAAGTATTAAAAAAAGAAGATTTTTGAAATCCATATTAAGCATTGTCTGGTGTCATTTGACACATTTAGACACTCAAAAAAAAAAGAAAGAAAATCTAGTGAGTAATATTTAGGATTCATAGTTATTAGTAAATGATGAAGAAATTGTAGGACTTTAGTTTTATATTTAAAAATGATGAAAAAAAAAGATGAAACGCTGGAAAAAAATGTTAGATGAAAATTAATTTTTGAAAATGTAAGTTAAGTATGTAGAAATGAAAAATGGAAAATTAATCGATTTTCCTTAATTTTTAATTATTTTTGTTTTTAAAACTTGAATAGAAATTATGATAAAAAAATGATTGTTTTTTGCTAAATTTTTATTGCTTTTTCAGGTTGGGACAATTTTTTTGAATTTTGAAGGAAATTTTTAATTTAAATTAAATCTCAAAATTTTTAAAAATTTTTGAATCCTGAAAGATTTTTTGAATTTAAATTGAAAATTTTTGTCAAAATTTCTGAAACCATTCAAATTTTGAAAGGTTTTTGAATTTAAATTCAAAATTTTTAAAGAAAAATTTTTCAAAAAAATTTGAAATTTTTGAATTTTGAGGAAGTTTTGGATTTAAAAAAAGAAAATTCCTCAAAAATCTCCCAAAAATCTGAACAAATTCTTTTTTCTATTTTTAAAGTTTTTAAAAATTTGTTTATTTTTAAGTTCTCATCAAATTGAGAACAAAAAATTTAAGAAAAAAAATCTTAAGATTACGACAAGATGCTTAGGTTATAGGTAGTCTGATGATAAGAGATGAAAATGAAGATGAAAAAAATCAACAATTTAGTTATTAAGTAGTTAGGTTTAAATTTCAAAAGAAAAGTAAGAAAAAAATGAGCGAAAAGAGTTTTTTTGAAAAATGCCGAAAAATTGAAAGTGAATGCAAAATAAGCTGGATTCAACCAAAAATAAAATATATTAAAGATTGAATGTTTGTGCCATGAAAATTGAAATTTGAAAAGTTTCTAACATGTTTTTTCATTGAAATCGTTGAAATTGTTGACAAATAACTTAAAATTAAGAATAAGTTTGCTCCATATCTTACGACTTAAAGAGAAATTTATCTTGATGACAAGTGGCCATGCTACACACAATTACAACTTTGATGTCTGAATAATTCAAAAGAACTCACTTTGCATTTCTATGTACCTTAAAAATGTACTGCAAAGACATCAATTAGCTAATGTTGAGCCTCAGAGTTGACAGGACTACATTGTGGTCTACTCTGATTTTATATAAAGTTAAGACACCTTGAATCGAATCAGCTTGAGATAAATTAACTTAAATGAAGTTGACTTGAGTCAAGTGGACTTAAATCAAGTTGATTTGAGTTAATCGGACCTAAATCATGTTTATTTGAGTCAAGTATCCTCAAATCAAGTTGACTTGAGTCAAGTGAACTTAAACCAAGTTGATTTGAGTCAAGTGGACCTAAATCAAGTTGAATTAGATCACATTGACTAGAGTCACCTTGAATAGAGCCAAGTTTGCTAGAATGCAACTTGGCTTATGTCAAGTTGACTTGAGTAGAACTTGTCCATACAACATTCAAGTCAACTTTGACCTCTCGAACACACAACACCCCAAAATATTCATCACTATTACAACAAGAAAATCGCTTTTGTTTTCTTCATAAAAAATAGAAAAATTCATGGAAAATCGAAACAATCTTTCGAAGGCTGAAAAAAATCATCAATCAAATGAGAAAAAAAAATCATTCAATTTTCTTCTTCACAAAAGAAGAAAGTTTTATGGTTTTTTGTATAAAAATAAGAATAAGAATCCCTATAAAAAAAATCCATGCTCAGTATA